>NC_069502.1:417159181-417204181 GCF_027579735.1 Bombina bombina
GGCCGCCTACTTCAAAACAAATCTTTTTTTTTGAGTTAACGGTTTGAACTGTTTTCTGATTGGCGCTCTAGCTGCAACAAAAGTGCCATATGGCTAGTGCGCTGATTAAAAACAGTTTAAACCGTTAGCTCACAAAAAAAAAATAGTTTTGAAGTGGGCTGCCAGAGCGTGAGGTATTTGAATTTCATAGCTACATTAAAAAGTAAGTTATATTGTATCTTCATTACAACTGATTCATTTTAAGGGACAGTTAAGTCCAAACTAAACTTTCAAGATTCAAATAGGGCATGCAATTTTAAACAACTTTCCAATTTTACTTTTATCACCAATTTTGCTTTGTTTACTTGGTATTCTTAATTGAAAGCTAAACCTTGGTAGGCTCATATGCTAATTTCTTAGACCTTGAAGGCCGCCTTTTATCTAAATGCATTTTGGCAGTTTTTTTTACCACTAGAGGGCATTAGTTCATGTGTGTCATATAGATAACATTGTGTTCATGCACTTGAAGTTACCTAGGAGTAGTCAGCACTGATTGCCCCTTATTTCAGTTCTTTTGATAGACTTGCATTTTAGCCAGTTTGCAGAGACTTAGATACAAGGTAATCAGAGGTAAAAAGTGTATTATAACTGTGTTGGTTATGCAAAACTGGGAAATGGGTAATAAAAGGGATAATCTATCTTTTTAAACAATAAAAAAATCTGGTGTTGACTATCCTTTTTAAACTTTATCTAAAATATCAATAACATAGTGGATCTGTTTCTCTAAAGGGAAAGTTTACCATCACTTTAAAGGGACACTGTACCCAAAAAATTTATTTTGTGATTCAGATAGAGCATGCAATTTTAAGCAACTTTCTAATTTACTGCTATTATCATTTTTTTCTTTGTTCTCTTGCTATCTTGATATGAAAAAGAAGGCATCTAAGCTTTTTTCTTGGTTCAGCACTCTGGACAGCAGTTTTTGATTGGTGGATGAATTTATCCCCCAATCAGCAAGGACAACCTAGGTTGTTCACCAAAAATGGGCCGGCATCTAAACTTACATTCTTGCATTTCAAATAAAGATACCAAGAGAATAAAGAAGATTTGATAATAGGAGTAAATTAGAAAGTTGCTTAAAATTGCATGCTCTATCTGAATCATGAAAGAATTTTTTTGGGTACAGTGTCCCTTTAACCATTTATGTTTTGTTAAATAAGCAAAAATAGTTTGTAGCAATTTTTATTGTATAGCATGTATTGTATTACATTTTATATTCAATAAATCTGTTTCTGCATTATTTACTATATTTCTGATATATTTTTTTTTTTTATGCCGTAACTGTTACTTGCTTTTTGTGGAGCAAAGTTTCTAACAAATAAATGAACTATTAATTCTCAGCATCGGTGTTTAGTCTGTTTGAGCTGTGGTATTTGAAGAATTTTCCTTAGGCAGTGATCTTTCAGCCATAATTTCTTAGTATGAAAAACCTTTAAAAGCTAAAGGGTTGTACAATTTAAATAAAAAATTAGGTTATTTTAAATTATTAGCATTATTTTTCTTTACATTATAATTATTTGTTGGATCTAAGTGACCCCCCCCCTTTTTTTCCCCCAAACCCTTTTCAGTTGTGATATTATTTATAATAAAAAAAAAATTAAAGAAGTATTGTAAATTTATATACTGTTCTTATAAAATTAAAAAATAACAAAGTAACTTTTTCCTTTGACACACCCAGTTAAGAATATGCCTTTTTCAACTAAATGGTAGGATTTCATGCCTGAGCTATTGTCTCTAACTCCTGGCAGTCAATCATTTTCTACTTGAAAAGGAAATAAATAAGGCGCAACAAACTCTTACCTGTCACTCTGATACCAGAGGAGAACGCTCTATCCTCCAAGCCGGAAGTCAGTGAGCATATAGGTGAACCACGAAGAAGCCCTACAGTGCAAAAATTCCAGTGCTACTTCCAAAGCTAATAGTCAAACTACAAACTCAAGTTTGACTCCACCCATGTTTGAGCTTTTTGCTCTCTGCTTTATGATATATTTTTTTTAACTTTTATTTGTTAAATATCAGACAACTGAATACAATAAACCATTCGACATTCCTAGAAGGCACGTATTAAGTGAGTAAATATTCTTATACAATAAGGATAAAGAAGTCCATTGGTTATTGAATTTTAAAGTCAAACAAAAAAGTCCACCGGGTTTCCCCAGTTAAGCAAAGAGATGTATCCAGTTGTTGGTACTTCTTTTTTTTTTTTTCTTTTTTTAAATTAAATCGACAGTAGCATTCCCTGTACTTCAGTTCAGGTACAGGGTGAAGGAGTTACAATAACCAAAGTAAACATTAACAAAGTTATCTTATCATAAACATATATGGATCGTTACTATTGTTGAACTAAACATTCTAATAAAATCATTGAATCCTCAACATTCAATACAGTTGTGAGATACTTGGCTGAATCATATGGTTCAAATTACTCCAAGTTTAATCACATTTATCTTGTTACTCCCATATATTCCATTCTCGTCTTACGTTTGTGTATATATATATATATATATGTATATGTGTTTTTAAATGGATACAAAAGTTGTCTTTTGGTTGTCAGGTCTAAACTCTAGGTATAAGCTCCATTTATCAATATAGTGCGGGATTCGTACAGAAACATTAAACAAGGTATGTAATTTATGAGCAGTTTGACATTTCAGTAACAATTGTTTAAAAAAGACAGAAGGTGCTTCCCTATGTAGCCATTTGCAGAATATACATTTTCTAGCTATTAATAAAACATTAACTAACATCCTTTTGATATTTCCTTATACATGGGAGTTGCTCAAAGAATAAGATATGTGTGAGTGACAGTTGAGGACCCAACATTCTGGACAACCAGAGATCCGATTCCAGTAACTTTAAACCTTCGGGCAATACCACATGTAGTGCAGAAAGTCAGAGTCTGGGAAAGAACATTTGCCACATACATTAGAGAAGTCCCTTCTCTATTTACTTAGTCTATTGGGGGTGATATCTTGATACAAGACTCTAATCTGGGATTCTCTAAGATCTGTTGTTTGGGTCGCCAACAAGTCTAGTTTTAGACTATTATAGATTATATCAGTAGGTTGGACTCTGGCCTTTCGCTTGTTCCATGTTTTCTCAAGATCTTGCCATGCACTGTGAAACCCTGACTGTAATAACATCTTATATTGGGTATATGGCAAAGTGACGTGAACTAAACCTAGTGTATATGGGACATAATGATGTAGGGTGCCAAAATGTGTTAGTTACGTATAGTCTGGTTTTATATAGTGACGTAGTTGGAAGTAAGCAAATCTTTGATTTGAGGGGATAGAGTAGATTTTACAGATGATGTCAAAAGGTAGTACTGTCTTTTGTAGACTTTGACAACTGGAAACGCTTAGGTGTCGACATTTTGAGCAAAGACAGGGTACAATGTTCCTGGTAGAAATCTTGGGTTTCCACTTATCTGTAGAAGAGGGAAGTTATAAGGGACAACCTGTAGTTGTGTTGTTGTGTTTTTTTGTTTTTGTTTTTTTTTTAGTTACAGCATGCCATGTTAAGAGTGTGTGTGTCTTTTTCACATCTGGTGGTTTAATAAAAATGGTGGAGTTTCAGCGAAAGTAGCTTGTGATAGGAAGGGTAGTGAGATCCGTGGTAGCAGTGCCTCCTCTGGGTGTGTAGGAGAGAAGTGTTGTGTGCCTAATCTCCAGTCCAAGATGTACTTTGCCAGAGACACCCAATTGTAATAGAGGACGTTCGGCAATCCTAGTCCCCCTTTCGAGTAAGATAGATACAATTTAGTGAGACTACATCTCGGTTTGCCACTTTTCCACAAAAAATTGTGGTTTAGGGCTATTAAGTCATTTCGTCTAAGTTGGAGTGGGAGCAACTGCATCGGGTACAGGATCTTAGGAAGTGAGATCATTTTGATTATATGCACTCTTCCCATCAAGGAGAGTGGTAGGTTTTGCCGAGCGATTAGGTCGTTCTTAATTTCCTGGATAATTGGGGAGAAGCTATATTCATACCATTTGTGTGGATTGGCCAATATATGTATGCCCAGATAGGTAAGATGTCGACCACATGGAAAGGATAGAGGGATGATCCCTCTCCCGCTGTACAGTTTAGCCATAACATTTCTGGTTTGCTGATGTTTATTTTGTATCCAGAGAATTCTCCAAACATTTGTATAGCATCTAAGATTTTGGGGACATATTTTTGGGGGTCTGAAACGAATAGTAGCATATTGTCTGCATATAGGGAAAACAGAAATTATGTTTACCTGATAAATTTCTTTCTCCTACGGTGTATCCGGTCCACGGCTTCATCCTTACTTGTGGGATATTCTCAATCCCTACAGGAAGTGGCAAAGAGAGAACACAGCAAAGCTGTCCATATAGCTCCCCTCAGGCTCCGCCCCCCAGTCATTCGACCGACAGGAGAAAAAGGAGAACCATAGGGTGCAGTGGTGACTGTAGTTTATAAAAATAAATTTAAACCTGACTAAAATGCCAGGGTGGGCCGTGGACCGGATACACCGTAGGAGAAAGAAATTTATCAGGTAAACATAAATTCTGTTTTCTCCTACATTGGTGTATCCGGTCCACGGCTTCATCCTTACTTGTGGGAACCAATAACAAAGCTTTAGGACACGGATGAAGGGAGGGAACAAGTCAGGTAACCTAAACGGAAGGCACCACTGCTTGCAAAACCTTTCTCCCAAAAATAGCCTCTGAAGAAGCAAAAGTATCGAATTTGTAAAATTTGGCAAATGTATGCAGTGAAGACCAAGTCGCTGCCTTACAGATCTGTTCAACAGAAGCCTCATTCTTGAAAGTCCAAGTGGAAGCCACAGCTCTAGTAGAGTGAGCTGTAATTCGTTCAGGAGGCTGCCTTCCAGCAGTCTCATAAGCCAACCGGATGATGCTTTTCAGCCAGAAAGACAGAGAGGTCGCAGTCGCCTTTTGACCTCTCCTCTTACCAGAATAGACGACAAACAAGGACGAAGTTTGTCTGAAATCTTTAGTTGCTTTTAGGTAAAACTTCAAAGCACGAACCACATCGAGATTGTGTAACAGACGTTCCTTGTTAGAAGCTGGGTTAGGACACAGAGAAGGAACAACTATTTCCTGGTTAATATTCTTATTGGAAACCACTTTTGGAAGAAAACCAGGTTTGTTACGTAAAACAACCTTATCTGTATGAAACACCAGATAGGGTGAATTACACTGCAAAGCAGACAATTCAGAAACTCTTCTAGCGGAAGAGATAGCAACCAAAAACAAAACTTTCCAAGATAGTAACTTAATATCTATGGAATGTAGAGGTTCAAACGGAACCCCCTGAAGAACTGAAAGAACTAGATTTAGACTCCATGGAGGAGCCACAGGTCTGTAGACAGGCTTGATTCTGACTAAAGCCTGCACAAACTCCTGAACATCTGGCATTGCTGCCAGACGTTTGTGTAACAAAACAGACAGAGCTGATATCTGTCCTTTTAAGGAACTAGCTGACAAACCTTTCTCCAATCCTTCTTGGAGAAAAGCTAAAATCCTTGGAATCCTAATCTTACTCCATGAGTAACCCTTGGATTCGCACCAACAAAGATATTTCCGCCATATCTTATCTTATGGTAAATTTTCCTAGTGACAGGCTTTCTAGCCTGAATCAGGGTATCTATAACTGAATCCGAAAGACTAGGTTTGGATGTACGAATGGACCTTGAATTAGAAGGTCCTGCCTCAAAGGTAGCTTCCATGGTGGAACCGATGACATATTCACCAGGTCTGCATACAAGGTCCTGCGTGGCCACGCAGGAGCTATCAGAATTACTGAAGCCTTCTCCTGTTTGATCCTGGCTACTAGCCATGGGAGAAGAGGAAACGGTGGAAAGACATAAGCTAGATTGAACGACCAAGGCGCTGCTAAGGCATCTACCAGTGTCGCCTTGGGATCCCTGGACCTGGACCCGTAACATGGAACTTTTGAGTTCTGACATGACGCCATCAGATCCAGATCCGGAATGCCCCATAGTTGAGTTAACTGGGCAAAAACCTCCGGGTGAAGTTCCCACTCCCCCGGATGGAAAGTCTGACGACTCAGATAATCCGCTTCCCAGTTGTCCACTCCTGGGATGTGAATTGCTGATAGATGGCAGGAGCGATCCTCTGCCCATTTGATGATCTTGGATACCTCTCTCTTCGTTCCCCCCTGATGATTGATGTAAGCTACAGTCGTCATGTTGTCCGACTTAAATCTGATGAATCTGGCCTCCGCTAGTTGAGGCCATGCCTGGAGCGCATTGAATATCGCTCTCAATTCCAATATGTTTATCGGGAGAAGAGATTCTTCCTGAGACCATAGACCCTGAGCCTTCAGGGACTCCCAGACCGCGCCCCAGCCCAAAAGACTGGCGTCGGTCGTGACGATGATCCACTCCGGTCTGCGGAAACTCATTCCCTGAGACAGGTGATCTAGAGACAGCCACCAGAGGAGTGAGTCTCTGGTTTTCTGGTCCATTTGAATCTGCGGAGACAAGTCTGCATAATCCCCATTCCACTGTTTGAGCATGCACAGTTGCAATGGTCTTAAATGAATTTGAGCAAAAGGAACCACGTCCATTGCCGCAACCATTAGTCCTATTACCTCCATGCACTGAGCTATGGAGGGCTGAGGAATGGATTGAAGAACTCGACAAGCGTTCAGAAGCTTTAACTTCCTGACCTCTGTCAGAAAGATCTTCATTTCTACGGAGTCTATTATTGTTCCCAGAAAGGGAACCCTTGTGGACGGGGACAGGGAACTTTTTTCTATGTTCACCTTCCACCCGTGAGATCTGAGAAAGGCTAAAACAATGTCTGTATGAGCCCTTGCTTTGGGAAGGGACGACGCTTGTATTAGAATGTCGTCTAGGTAAGGTGCTACTGCAATGCCCCTCGGCCTTAGCACCGCTAGAAGGGACCCTAGCACCTTTGTGAAAATTCTGGGAGCAGTGGCTAAACCGAACGGAAGAGCCACGAACTGGTAACGTTTGTCCAGAAAGGCGAACCTCAGGAACTGATGGTGATCTTTGTGGATAGGAATATGCAGGTACGCATCCTTTAAGTCCACGGTAGTCATGTATTGACCCTCCTGGATCGTTGGTAAAATTGTCCGAATGGTTTCCATTTTGAATGATGGAACTCTGAGGAATTTGTTTAGAAGTTTTAAGTCCAGAATTGGCCTGAAAGTTCCTTCTTTTTTGGGAACTACAAACAGGTTTGAGTAAAAACCCAGTCCTTGTTCCGCTGTTGGAACTGGGTGTATCACTCCCATCTTTAATAGGTCTTCTACGCAATGTAAGAATGCCTGTCTCTTTATCTGGTCTAAAGATAAGCGAGACATGTGGAACCTTCCCCTTGGAGGAAGGTCCTTGAACTCTAGAAGATACCCCTGAGAAACAATTTCTAGTGCCCAGGGGTTCCGGAACATCTCTTGCCCAAGCCTGAGCAAAGAGAGAAAGTCTGCCCCCTACTAGATCCGGTCCCGGATCGGGGGCTACCCCTTCATGCTGTCTTGGTAGCAGCAGCAGGCTTTTTGGCCTGTTTGCCCTTGTTCCAGCCTTGCAATGGCTTCCATGCTGGTTTGGGCTGGGATGCGTTACCCTCTTGCCTAGTGGCTGTAGAGGTGGAAGTCGGTCCGTTCCTGAAATTGCGAAAGGAACGAAAATTAGACTTATTTTCAGCCTTGAAAGGTCTATCCTGTGGAAGGGCATGGCCCTTTCCCCCAGTGATATCTGAAATAATTTCCTTCAACTCTGGCCCAAATAGGGTCTTACCCTTGAAAGGAATATTAAGTAATTTTGTTTTGGACGACACATCCGCCGACCAAGACTTTAACCAAAGCGCTCTGCGCGCCACAATTGCAAAAACAGAATTTTTCGCCGCTAATTTAGCTAACTGGAAAGCGGCGTCTGTAATGAAAGAATTAGCCAACTTCAGGGCGTGAATTCTGTCCATGACTTCATCATAAGAAGTCTCCTTTTGGAGCGAGTTTTCTAGTTCCTCAAACCAAAAAGCCGCTGCAGTGGTTACAGGAATAATGCAAGAAATTGGTTGAAGAAGAAAACCCTGTTGAACAAAGATTTTCTTAAGTAAACCTTCGAATTTTTTATCCATAGGATCTTTGAAAGCGCAACTGTCTTCTATTGGTATAGTCGTGCGCTTAGCTAGTGTTGAAACTGCCCCCTCTACCTTAGGGACCGTCTGCCATGCGTCCCTTCTAGGGTCAACAATTGGGAACATTTTCTTAAATATAGGAGGGGGAACAAAGGGTACACCTGGCTTCTCCCACTCCTTAGTCACGATATCCGCCACCCTCTTAGGTATCGGAAATGCATCAGTGTGTACTGGGACCTCTAAGAATTTGTCCATTTTACACAATTTTTCAGGGATCACCAAAGGATCACAATCATCAAGTGTAGCTAGGACCTCCTTAAGTAGGGCGCGGAGGTGTTCTAGCTTAAATTTAAATGCTATGGCATCAGGCTCTGCCTGCTGAGAAACTTTCCCTGTGTCAGAAATTTCTCCCTCAGACAGGCCCTCCCTCACCGCCAAGTCAGATTGATGTGAGGGCACTACAGATAAATTATCCTCTGCGTCAGCTTGCTCATTTTTTGTGTTTAAAACTGAGCAATCACGCTTCCTAGGAAAAGCTGGCAGTTTGGATAAAAATGCTGAGAGAGAATTATCCATTACTGCCGCTAACTGTTGCATAGTAATCGCAATTGGTACGTTAGATGTACTGGGCATCGCTTGCGCGGGCATAGCTGGTGTTGACACAGAAGGGGAGGATAGCGAGCTATCTTCACACCCTTCAGCTAAAGAATTATCTTGGGCTATATCTTTAAGTGTAATTGTACGGTCCTTAAGCTGTTTGGACGCTATAGCACATTTCACACATAAATTTAATGGGGGAACCACCTTGACCTTTGAACATAGAGAACATAGGCTATCTGAAGGTTCAGACATGTTTAACAGACTTAAAAGTAACTTCAATGCAATAAAATTTATTTTTGACAAAAACGTTACTGTCTCTTTAAATAATAAAAGTGCACACTTTATTACTGAAACATCAAAAAACCATCAAAAACACATCCAATTTTTATGAAATTTTCACCACAGTGTCATAATGCTTTGAAAATGTTGCACACAAATTTTCAGACCAATTAACCCCTTAATGCCCAAACCGGAGCTAATAACAGCAGTTAACCGGTTAACACACTACAGTACTCTGCCACAGCTTGCCCTGTGGCTTTTACCTTCCTTAGGGTTATTTTGGTAAGAATATAAGCCTCCCTGGAGCCCTTCCTGATGCCTCCGGACTCCCCACGTGAAGCTGCATGAACTGGCTAGTCAAAACAAGTGCACAATTGAGGCGCGAAAATGAGGCTTCCTTCCTCTGCATACCAGAGTGGAGGGGCCTTTCTGACTAGATTAGGTGTCCAACTAAGTGCCAGGCGCACATTAATCTCCAAAAGTGTTTTTAAGTTGATAAAAAAAACACCTATTTAAGTTGAAAACTTGCTAAAAAGCAATCGATTAGCCCACAATAGTGTCAACCAGCATAAGCCCTTAAAATAAGCCATCCTTTTATTGCTGAATCTAATAACAATGGCTTACCTATCCCAGAGGGAATTTCTGACAGTCTTCTAGCATTACTGGGTCTTGTTAGAAAAATGACTGATCATACCTGAAGCAGTTAAGCCTGCAAACTGTTCCCCCCAACTGATGTTATCTGGTTTCAACAGTCCTGCGTGGGAACAGCAATGGATTTTAGTTACTGGTGCTAAAATCATAGTCCTCTTAGCAGAAATCTTCTTCACTTTCTGCTGCAGAGTAAATAGTACAAGCCGGCACTATTTTAAAATAACAAACTCTTGATAGAAGAAATAAAAAACTACAACTAACACCATATACTCTTTACCACCCCCGGGGAGATGCTACTAGTTAGAGCGGCAAAGAGAGTGACTGGGGGGGCGGAGCCTGAGGGGAGCTATATGGACAGCTTTGCTGTGTGCTCTCTTTGCCACTTCCTGTAGGGATTGAGAATATCCCACAAGTAATGATGAAGCCGTGGACCGGATACACCAATGTAGGAGAAATTTGCAGTTTGTGAGTGTGAAGATCAATCCCAGGGAATATAGACCGGAGATATATTGCTAAGGGTTCTAGTGCTATATTAAATAAAATTGGGGATAATGGGCAACCCTGTCGAGTGCCTCTATGAAGGGGTATTGGCGGGGAGTATATATTATTGACTAATAAATATGCT
This sequence comes from Bombina bombina, assembly GCF_027579735.1. Lineage (NCBI taxonomy): Eukaryota > Metazoa > Chordata > Amphibia > Anura > Bombinatoridae > Bombina > Bombina bombina. The sequence goes on from NC_069502.1 coordinate 417,169,496, forward strand.
ATGGGGCTAGAGTAAATGGTTTTTGCTGAAATCTATAAAACAACCTTCTATTCCAAAATTCCCCATGGTACCAAAGAAATGCCCCCACTCCAGAGGACAGAAAGAAGGCATCCGGTAAACCATTGATCACATCTTTGCGTCCAGTAATGTCACTGCATGCAGAACTCGCTGTATATTGGTGACCGAGGAGCGACCAGCTGTAAAGCCAGTTTGGTCAGTGTAGTATGCATGGTAGAGCATGTTTAAGGTTGTTGGCCAATATTTTCATCAGAAGTTTATAATCTACATTGAGTAGACAGAGAGGTCTATAGGACTCTGGAAGAGTAGGATCTCTACCCGGTTTGTGTACAACAGAAATAGTAGCTGCTGAAAACCTTGTGGATGGTTCTTTGTTGATGTATGAAGTAGCGGTCAAATCTAGTTAATAGTGGGGAGACTTGGCTATTTAACATACAGTAAAATTCCGTAGGGAGCCCATCCGGGTCTGGCGCTTTCCCCAGAACTAGGGTTTTAATCATGATCTACATCTCCTCTTGTGATATTGGGGTATTTAGATTGTCAATTTGGTCTGCCGATAGTTTGGGAGAGTAACTTTATCCCAAAAACTAGTTTGAGCCTCAGTATTATTAGGCTGTGCTGCGTATAAGGTAGAGTAATAATCTGCACATTTTGTTATGTCTGTCGAGTTGTGAATTAACGAGTTATCTTTACGAAGAGCCAGGATGCTCCTGTTTGTTTGTTTGATTTTAATCAAGGATGCTAAATATTTGCCAGTCTGATTTCCATGTCTCAGAAATCTGCCCTGGTTTCTATTGTCTTGATATGCTGTATTTTGGAGTAGAAAGGTGTCTGTCTTGTTTTGGTCTGAACGTATGAGATTCTATTAGCTACAGTCGGAGTCTGACAGTAAGATAAATAGGCGTTTGTTTTAGTGTGTCATTGTAGGATTTTTTTTTCCATGCTATTATGTAGACGTTTCTTTTTAGTGACATGTGATATCTCCTCTTAAAACAGTCTTTGCCGTTTCCCAAAAGATCTCAGGGGTTGTTTAGTGGGGTGCATTGTTAGATGTAAAGTCATCCCATTGCCTTGTGAGGTACATTTGAAAGGGGGATGCTGAGGTGTTTTGGAAAATGAAAGATTCTTTTGTTGGTGCGGTGTGGGGCAGGGTAGATTCTCAGTGAGATTGAGGCATGATCTGCAATAGTGTTATGTATTTTCGTCTCAGTGACCAGGAGCTCTAGGGAAATAGATGTGAGGAAGAGATCTATGCGTGAGAGTGTGTTGTGCACTCTAGATGCGCAGGTATATTGGCGGCCTGCAGAGTTTTGGCTTCTCCATATATCATGGACTCCAAGGACTGTATACAGAGTGTCAAAAATTTTCAGAGAGTATGTACTTGAAGTAGTCAGTGGCTTCATAGGGTCATAGCTACTCAGGTCTTTGAATCTGTCTAAGACTGGGTTGGGTGTTAGATTAAAATCTCCTGCAAGAATGAGGGCAGTGTCTAAAAAACAAAGGAGCCAAGCTATTAAAGTGTTGCCACTACAGTGATTGGGGCTGTACAGATTACATAGGGTATACCATCGTTCCCGCCATTTTCATTTTACAATGACAAATCTACCATCTGGGTCATTAATTTTAGAATCAATCTGGTACTGGAAGTTTTTATGAAAGAGTATTGCCACACCTCTACTGGAATTATTGTAAGGGGCGGAGATAATTTCTGCTATCCAATTTGTCTTGAGTTTTGCATGTTCAAGCTCATTTAAGATGAGTCTCTTGTAGGCACATAATATCTACATGTCGTTTTATTTTGTTTTTTGTTTGATTTTTATAGGTGGGTCAGGACAGGTTTTTTTTTTCCTTTTGATGGGAGAGTTGATGCCTCCTATGTTCCAGGAAAGAATTTTAGCAGTCCATTATTTATAATCACAGGAGAGATAAAAATTTAAATATGGCCGGGTGTTAAACTTATATATAACAGTATCCAGTGGAGGTGAGCAATCAGTGGAGCATATTTTAGCAGACCATAGTATCTCAGTTATTCTAAAGCTGAACCATATAACAATAACCATAACACATAGATATTTAACATTAACATACAAACTTATTGGGAACCAATCCATATTGGGTCCTCAGATGTGTGCTGAAGGTCTGGGATCCCCCATAAAAGGGGAGATGGTTGTAGCATAATCAGATCGTGAAAGTCACTCGGGAGTCCTGTTGTGGAGCTTGATCCAAGAAGGCCTGGGCATCTTTACGCGACTCAAAGAATCTTGGTCCTCTCAAAGTATGCAGGTGCAGTCGTTCTGAGTAGAGTAACATAGAAACATAGATATTGACGGCAGATAAGAGCCATAGGCCCAGCAAGTCTGCCCGACCTTACCTAACAGTATAAACTTATCTAGTTCGTAGGATAGTAGCCTGTCGATTCTCCTTGTGGAGCAATGTACACAAAGGCGCAAATTCTTTTCTTCGCTTTAGTACATCAGCAGAGTAATCCTGGAATAGATTGTCTTTTTATCATCGTAGATGAGCATCTGTAATTTCCTGTAGGCTCTCGAGCTGTATTTTAGACTGGAAGTTTAAGTACTTGATCATTACTCCTCTTGGGAGAGCATTTTGATCAGAGAAGGCTCTGTCATTGCCAACTCTGTGCTCTCTTTCTGCCTTGATGGGTATATGTTCAGCCGGGATTTTAAGTAGGTTTGGTAAAGAGTGCCCTTCAAAATAGAGTAATTCAGGAAGTTTTTGATTCAGGTAGTCCCACAAGTCTTACATTGTCACTGCGTGAACGGTTCTCCAAGTCGTTCACTTTCTGGTGTAAAGAGACATTTTGTTGAAGTAAATCTTTTATTAGCAGAGTAGAGGCATTATGTCCATCTTCTAAGTCAGAGATGCGTTGTTCCTCCATAAATTGTTTGACTTCAGTTGTATGAGTGCCCATACCCTTTTGCAGGTTATGTAGCTTTGTTAGGAATAGAGAGTTTAGTTGATGTTCAGCAGGGTTTCTAGCAGTATCTGGGGATAACTAGATATGTGCATGGCGAAAAAATTCGGATCGATTCGGAATTTTCGAATTTCGGTTTGGACTGATTCAAATTCGGAGAAATTTGAATCGGTTCGGATTCGAAGAAATTCGGCTGGATTCGGTTCGGAATTTCGGTAAGTGTTAGGTGGGATTAGACTAGTATTATGTACAGTATATTAGGTGTAACCCATAGCAGAGTGATATAACATAATATACTGTACAATACTAGTGTAATCCATGGCCAGCCGAATCTACTGAATAAATCCGAACTAATTCGGATTTATTCGGCAGTTTTTTAATTCGGAAATTCTGATCGATCCGAATCCTGAATTTGGCCAAATTTCCGAATCGATCCAAAACGAATCGCACATGTCTAGGGATAACGCTGTAGTCGTTGCCGGCGGGGATGGGGGTGGAGGTTCTAAGGCCCCTTTTGCTTTTTTTCTTTCTTGTGTTTTTGCCCTGTGACATTTTTTGTGCTGTTAAAAATTTGTCTATGAAAAGTTATAGTTTCAGAGTGTGCTCATGTGTTGCACTAGGCTCAGGTTATGATATAGGGATTAGTGTGTATCTTCGTCAGATCAGTTAGAGTACAGATCAGGATATCTTAATAAAGATGAAACTATACCAATGACAGTACTGCAATCCGTGACACGTTAGGAAGGTTTTATGAGGACCCACAGTTGAGTGTAGCAATATCCGTTGACTAGGATATATGTACCACCATTTAAGCAGATCAGAGGTTATGTGCAGTGTCTCTATATGGTTTATAATTCAAAGGCAGCACATAGATTAGCGGTGCGTCATTAAATGAGTAATTGTACAGTGCTCTGCCGTTATTGCGGTTTCTCTGTAAAAACGTTGCAGTGTCCCAGTCTCTCAGGTATATATATATAGTAGCTTAAACTCCTACAGGTAGTGGCAAAATTGAGGAGCAGGAAGTTAGTTAGTAAGGCCGATCGAATTTTTACAACAGGAAGTAACTCTTGATGCAGTTTTTCTATTAGGCCTCAGCCACGTTTTACAGTCAGTAATTTGCAAGCACTAACCCTTAGTAGCGGTCAGCCTAATGCTTGTTATATAGATTCACTTGCTAGGCATTGTGGAAAGGTCGGACCAGCCGTACTACCGGGCTATTAAGGATAGCCAAGGTTGCTCAGAGGGCTGGTATGACGGATTGAACTCTTCTTCAAACCGCCATACTTTTTTTTTTTTTTTATTTATTTTTTTCTTTTTTTTTATTCTAAATAAGTGTATATTTTATTAACTATAGTGGGCTTGACATTTTGCATTATTTACTTGAGTTTTTAGTCAATTGTTTATACACGGAAGTCCATTATATTTTTTTTTTCATGCAAGACAAAAAAAAAACTTTTAAAAATGGCTCCTATTGAGATTTCCACTTTAAACCAATTTTATTTTGAAATCATTCAGTGAGCAGAAAGTGAATGAATAAGGGCCATGAGGGGTGACTTGAGACCTTTAAAATTAGTGATGCTACTAAGATTAGCACAAAGATGTTGATCAAGGATGGAAGTTGGTACTTTGTGTAGAGTCATGGCTTTTCTGCTGCTCTTTTTCTGCTTTTTTATTTTTATTTCAATCAGGGTTTCCTAATTTATCCCTTCCTTTGTCTTGACAGCTTTTGAAGAAAAAGGGGTACAGTAAAGGCTATAAAGGGTGATTAGCATCCCCCCTGGAATAAACAGATGTAAAAGAACAGTCTACACCAGAATATTTATTGTTTTAAAAAATAGATATTCCCTTTTTATTACCCATTCCCTTGTTTTGCATAACCAACACAGTTATATAAATACAATTTTTACCTCTGATTATCTTTGTATCTAAGCCTCTACAGACTGCCCCCTTATTTCAGTTCTTTTGACAGACTTGCATTTTAGCCAATCAGTGCTGGCTCCTAGGAACTCCACGTGCGTGAGCAGTGTTGGTTCATGTATTTCATATAGATAACACCCTCTAGTGGTGAAAAACTGTCCTGAGCTAAGAGGTGGCCCTCAAGGGCTTAGACATTAGCATATGAACCTCCTAGATTTAGCTTTCAACTAAGAATACCAAGGAAACAAAGCAAAATTGGTGATAGAAGTAAATTGGAAAATTGTTTAAAATGACATGCCTTTTTCTGAATAATGAAAGTTTGTTTTGGACTAGACTGTCCCTTTTAAACTTTCATGTAACTTCATACATTAACACACTGATCATTAGTTCTCTGGGCTGATCTCTGTTTTGCAGTGTACAGATGGGTTTTTGCTTATTAAGTGGTAGCATGAGCCCGTTGGGAGCTGTTTAGGTCCCACCTGCACCATTATCAGGAACATGCTGACTTCAGTAAGCTCCATATGTCTGCCATCAGCAGAAACCTCACATAACTGCATGTAAAACAAGAGATCACATGAATCCTCTAGCTTTAGTCTGTGCTAGCGCTAACTAGAAAATTGTTACAGTAGGAGTTCTACCCTTCCAGGTTATGGTTTCCTCACATTTACCTTCAGATCCTGCTGGCCTCAGACTGGTTGTTATAACAGAAGCATGAAATATTTTGTAGCCAAAAATATGTTAGCAGAGTAATGCAATTATTTTTGGTTGGTTATTTTTATCAGTGATTTAAAAGCAGAAGAATTTGAAAACTAATGCTTTATCCTCTTCCTAACAACCAACAATGCATGGAATCCATTTTATTTTATACATATTACACTCTTTATAACTCTTTATAACTAATATGTATTTAGCTCATTTACAGGGGAGAAACCAAAAGTTGTGCTTCTTTGCCAATCCAGATAAGTATATAACTAGTGAGCAAATGAGAAGTGGACATACATGTATGCTTTAATCACTGGCTGACTGCATGGCATGGGGAAGTACCAATAGTACAAATTGACTTTTTTTAAAGGGACAGTGTACTCTAATATTTTTTTCCTTTTTTTAACGTGTACTGATTGTACTTACTGGAATGTATTAAATTATTTACAAATAGCTCCTTTTTACCTATTTATTTTCTCACTTATAAATAACTGATTTTGCCTATTGTATCCCCACACACACATTTGAACTTGCATACATGAACTTTTATGTACTTAACCCCTTAACGACCGCGATGTACCCTGTACATTGCTGGTTGTTGAGGGTTTTTTCTGGGTGTAATAGGTCAGGTCTTGCTGCGAGCAGCAAGACTGTGCTATTAGACCCTCCCCTCCTGCAGGCTTGTTATAATAGCGTGGTCTCTCCACTGGCAGTGAGACCACACTATTGAAAACTGCCTCCCCATAGAAAGATTTAGGGGTTAAGCTCTAGTTAAAAAAAAAAAAAATAATGCTCCCTGGGGTGGCGGGGTTACAGAGAGATACTAAAATGCTAATTTTCCATTGTTTAAGTATTGGACTTTTCATAACATAACATGAGGTATTCTCTAGAACAAAAAGACTCTGCGCTCTATGACATACACCCTTTGGAGTATAGTTTTACAAAAGATAAACACATGGATCCATGCATAACATAGTGAATTCTATAGGAGCAATACATATAAAAACAATCTAAGATATAAACAAATAGCTCTATTCCCTAATAGAGATAGAGTACTGGTGTTAATCCTCCAAAATGTATAACAAGTGACAAGAGTGTCCATCCAGTGTTGTATTCCAATATCAGAGTGCCATGTTGTGTTGAATAGTTCCAGTCTTGAAATCTGGACAATCTCCAAAAGATTGATACAAATGTGGGTGTTGAAATTATGAAGAACTCATGAGAGAATAAGCAATAAAAAAATTAAAGTTTAAAAAATTAAAATAACAATGGAATAAAAAGATATAAAAATTAGAAGTGTGAAGTGGCCAAAAATGTAAATCCTATGTGCTGACTGTTAACCACGTGTACCTGTGGAAAATAAAATCATATAGTGCAATAAGGTCACTAAAAGATATAAAGGGCCAGATTTATCAAGGTGGGGCATACATATGCGCCCCTTGCCCGCCCCAGCTTGCCTCTGGCGGGCAGCAATCCGCTGACAGAATTTAAGATTGCATGCGAGCTCTATTTTGCACTCATGTGTAATCCCGCCAGCGCACATCCAATCACACGTGGGAAGGAGCTGTCAATTAAAATTCTCCACCTAAGAGGTGAAGAAGGGGCTATGAAGAAGTGGTCTGATGACTACTGCTTGATAAATCGTTACTGCAGGTTCTCTTGTGAAAACCTGCAGTCGCAGAGAGGTGAAGGGCTTTATAAATGGAGCCCAAAGTGTCTCCTAAAGTGGAGACTTGCCAGAAAAGAGCTGTTTCTTGTCAACGCATTTTGGCCTGTAGTTATTCTTTTCTCAAGTAAATGGTCATTATTGTGTATTATCTATATATACAGGGAGTGCAGAATTATTAGGCAAGTTGTATTTTTGATGATTAATTTTATTATTGAACAACAACCATGTTCTCAATGAACCCAAAAAAACTCATTAATATCAAAGCTGAATATTTTTGGAAGTAGTTTTTAGTTTGTTTTTAGTTTTAGCTATTTTAGGGGGATATCTGTGTGTGCAGGTGACTATTACTGTGCATAATTATTAGGCAACTTAACAAAAAACAAATATATACCCATTTCAATTATTTATTTTTACCAGTGAAACCAATATAACATCTCAACATTCACAAATATACATTTCTGACATTCAAAAACAAAACAAAAACAAATCAGTGACCAATATAGCCACCTTTCTTTGCAAGGACACTCAAAAGCCTGCCATCCATGGATTCTGTCAGTGTTTTGATCTGTTCACCATCAATATTGCGTGCAGCAGCAACCACAGCCTCCCAGACACTGTTCAGAGAGGTGTACTGTTTTCCCTCCTTGTAAATCTCACATTTGATGATGGACCACAGGTTCTCAATGGGGTTCAGATCAGGTGAACAAGGAGGCCATGTCATTAGATTTTCTTCTTTTATACCCTTTCTTGCCAGCCACGCTGTGGAGTACTTGGACGCGTGTGATGGAGCATTGTCCTGCATGAAAATCATGTTTTTCTTGAAGGATGCAGACTTCTTCCTGTACCACTGCTTGAAGAATGTGTCTTCCAGAAACTGGCAGTAGGCCTGGGAGTTGAGCTTGACTCCATCCTCAACCCGAAAAGGCCCCACAAGCTCATCTTTGATGATACCAGCCCAAACCAGTACTCCACCTCCACCTTGCTGGCGTCTGAGTCGGACTGGAGCTCTCTGCCCTTTACCAATCCAGCCACGGGCCCATCCATCTGGCCCATCAAGACTCACTCTCATTTCATCAGTCCATAAAACCTTAGAAAAATCAGTCTTGAGATATTTCTTGGCCCAGTCTTGACGTTTCAGCTTGTGTGTCTTGTTCAGTGGTGGTCGTCTTTCAGCCTTTCTTACCTTGGCCATGTCTCTGAGTATTGCACACCTTGTGCTTTTGGGCACTCCAGTGATGTTGCAGCTCTGAAATATGGCCAAACTGGTGGTAAGTGGCATCTTGGCAGCTGCACGCTTGACTTTTCTCAGTTCATGGGCAGTTATTTTGCGCCTTGGTTTTTCCACACGCTTCTTGCGACCCTGTTGAGTATTTTGAATGAAACGCTTGATTGTTCGATGATCACGCTTCAGAAGCTTTGCAATTTTAAGAGTGCTGCATCCCTCTGCAAGATATCTCACTATTTTTGACTTTTCTGAGCCTGTCAAGTCCTTCTTTTGACCCATTTTGCCAAAGGAAAGGAAGTTGCCTAATAATTATGCACACCTGATATAGGGTGTTGATGTCATTAGACCACACCCCTTCTCATTACAGAGATGCACATCACCTAATATGCATAATTGGTAGTAGGCTTTAGAGCCTATACAGCTTGGAGTAAGACAACATGCATAAAGAGGATGATGTGGTCAAAATACTCATTTGCCTAATAATTCTGCACTCCCTGTAGGCTGTGTGTATTAGCTCATTGGTTAATTGCCAAGTGAGTTTGTCGCCAAACTTTGAAAAAAAAAACGCGCCCTAGCATCATCCATATATAGAGCATATGTGGAGAGCATATTGGACATGAATGGAACGTATCGGCCGGAAGTGACACCATGTCAATATTGTCACATCTTATGGTCGGTCGCGTCAAAGACTGTTAGGAAACAGGAGCGTTGGGTGTATCAAATTTTACAGCCTTCTGGGCGGAAAAAAGTAAAAAAAACCCAAAAAAAACCACGATTCTGTTTTGGACGGCAGGCAGATATACTTGTAGTAGTGTAGTAAGCAAGCAGCCTCCAAGCTCAATTTACTCCAGGGTGCCCAGAAAGGATCAAGCTTAAAGTTAAATTGTAACGCTCGTGGGATACTCCTCTATCAGACCAAACTCAGCCAGACCAAACTCATTCCGGCATTGAGCCGGAATGATAGGGAATATCCCAGAGCAGAGAAAGTTAGTGAGATGAGGAAGGTGGCACTCGCCACAGGCAGGACAGTCCCCAGCGGCAACAGCAGAGCAGTCCAAGGATGAACCACTAGAATGGTTAGGCAGGTTCAGCAACAGTGATCAATCCAGCAGGTTAAGGCAGGTAGAGTAGGCAGGCAGGTTCAGTAACGATATTAGGCAAAAGAAAGAACGATCTGTAACACCTATACTTGGGCAGTGTCAGATCTTTATAAAAACATTTAAATAGGCGCAGATTCGCGCCACTGAGCTCCGACCGGCATCGGGAGCGTGATGCAATGATATCAGTGCTGCACGCATCCGGAGCCGACACTGCCCCTGACAACGAGCAGGGAAGGAGACGCCTCGCTCCTAGCAATGGCTAGAGCGGCGTGACATAGCCCCCCTCTTAAGGGTTCCCTCCAGGAACCAGAATCGGCCTCAAAGGATGAGCAGCATGGAATCTGGAGACCAGAGATGGAGCATGAACATCACGGGCAGGAACCCAGGAACGATCTGCCACGGAGTAACCCTTTTAGGGCTGCAACAACTAATCGGTTAGTTTGATCATAAAAATAGTTGTCAACAAATTTCATTATCAATTAAGTGGTCACGATTAGTTGGTCAGTTGCACAGCACCAGCTGCTTTTAATCTGATGATCTACTGCATCTAAGAGTGTGCAAAAAAAATTGAATTTATTTTTTTAATCTTTTTTTCTATCCGATTAATCGGACAATAATCATCCGATTAATCGGATAGAAAAAAAAATAAATAAAAAAGTTTGCATAATACCATGTGCAGGAGTTCATCGGATTGAATCAGCTGGTGCTGTGCAATTAACCAACTAATCGCTGACCACCTAATTGATAATGAGATTTTTTTGACAACTATTTTTATGATCAATCTTACCGATTAGTTGTTGCAGCCCTACTTCCAATGTATCAGATACTGCAGTTGTCTGCGCCTGTATCTGGAGTCCAGAATCTTAGCTACTTCATATTCGGGGTTTACGATGAACCAAGAGCAGAGGAGGAGGAGCTCGGAGCCGGGTATATCTATTCTTGATGTAAGGTTTAAGTAGTGAGATGTGGAAGACTGGATGTATGCATAGGGTTTTTGGCAAGGCCACTTTCTAGGCAACAGGAGACAGTCTTTTCAGGACCTTGTAAGGGCCAATAAACCTAGGCCCCAATTTGTGACAGAGTTGACGTAGACAAATGTGTCGAGTAGAGATCCAAATACGTTCACCCACTGGGTTGGCACGTACAGAAGCCCTATGACCATCAGCAAACTTCTTATATCTAGAGACAGCTGAACACAGCTGAGAGCAAATACGTTGTCAATGAGTGGTGAGTTCAGTGACGTGTCGGTCTGCGGCAGGGACCCCAGTGGACTGAGCTTAAAGAGGGAAGACACAAGGTTGATACCCTGCTGCGGCTTGAAATGGAGAACATCGAAGAGAAGAGTGCCAGTGAGTGTTTCTTGCCAGCTCAGCTAGGGGTAGCAACGCAGACCAGTTGGTATGGCGAGCGTTGACAAAGGCTGTAAGGTAGGCTTCAAGATCCTGATTTGCTCTCTGTTAGTCCATTGGTCTGAGGATGGTAGCCAGACAACAAGGAAACAGTGATTCCAATCAACTTACAAAAGGTTCTCCGGAAGGCAGAGATGAACTGTGGACCTCTGTCAGACACAATATTCACAGGAATGCCATGAAGTAACACCACATGCAAGAGAAAAAGGGACAACAATTCCTAAGCAGAAGGCAGTCTGGTTAGCGGTACGAAGTGAGCCAGTCTGGAAAAGCGGTCCACCACAACCCGGATAACTGTATGGTGGTCGGAAGAAGGAAGGTCCACAATGAAGTCCATTGTTATGTGTGTCCATGGTCGTTTGGGAATGGACAATTGTTGGAGCAAGCCAGGAGGCAAGGATCCGGGAGTCTTTTTGACTGCACAAATTGTGCATGCTTTCACATAATACTGAGCATCAGACTTCATAGTAGTCCACCAAACATGTTGGGAAAGACGCTTGAAAGTCTTAGTCGAACCAGGATGTCCTGAGAGTTTGCTATCATGAGCCCAGGCTAGCACAGGGATGCGTAGGTTCAGAGGTACGAAGAGGATATCAGGTAACAGGTACCAGGATGCGAGAGGAGTGAGGGGATTTAGTTGAGATCATGCTTAGATGTACCCCAGTGTTATCCCCTAAGCATTGGCTTTTCCTGGCCGAATTTCACAGTCCTTTAGTTGGTGGGTGTTAGATCCACAATAAAAACATAGTCTCAGTTTCCTTCTTCTCTGTCTTTCAGACTCTGAAGGTTTAAAGGAGGAGAGATCCATGGGTTCCTCTACTGAGGTAACTGGAGTAGCTGAAGGGGTATTGGATGCTGCCGAAACTGGGCGAATAGGACGGGTGGGAAGGACCCTCCCTAGTTCTGTCTCTCTCGGCTTGCCTTTCCTGAAAGCGAGTCCAGATTGATACAAAGCGCTATAAAGTCATCCAAAGAAGAAGGAATATCACGATAAGTGAGTTCATCTTTGATGTGTTCATGGAGACCCCTCCTAAAGGCTACCTTGAGAGCACTGCCATCCCAAGTGGTTTCACGTGCCAAGGTGTGGAACTCGATGGCAAATTGTGCCACATTTTATTGCCTTGGTGGAGATCCAGGAGAGAATATTCCACAGCAGAGGCACGACCAGAAGTGTCAAACACAGAAGAAAAAGCAGAAATTAACAGCATCATGCAGGAGAGACCCAGGCTAGAGCCTTGTCATTTAGCAAGGAAATGATAAAGGTGACCCTTGACTGATGAGACTGAAAGGTGTGAGGACCATTGCGGAAGTTCAGCCTGCATTGGTTTAGAAAGCCCCTGCAATCAGTAGTACCTTCATACTTCAGGCAAGGATATCCGGGGTATACTTCCAGAAGCAGAGGAAGAAGTCACGGCACTAGGAGTAGGGGCTGGTGGTGTAGTAACAGGAGCGGCATCCCTAGCTGCAACTAGTAAGGAGAGTTGAGCGGGAATAGCCTCTAGCTTGGAATCTATATTCTGCAACTGTGTGGTATGGGTTCCCAACATCTGTCCCTTAAGATAAACAGCTCGTGCCACCTCATCTGGCTGCATGGCCCAAGTATAATGTAACGCTTGTGGGATACTCCTCTATCAGACCAATCTCGGCCAGTAGTCTTGTTATCCCGGCTTCAAGCCGGAATGATAGGGAATATCCCAGAGCAGAGAAAGTTAGTGAGATGAGGAAGGTGGCACTCACCACAGGCAGGACAGTCCTCAGCGGCAACAGCAGAGCAGTCCAAGGATGAACCACTTGAATGGTCAGGCAGGGTTTGACAACAGTAAAGCAGTCCAAGGGCACACCACTAGAATGGTCAGGCAGGGTTTGGCAACAGTAGAGCAGACAAGCAGTTTAAGGGTTAAGGCAGGTAAAGTAGTCAGACAGGCAGGTTCAACAACAGTAATTAATCCAGCAGTTTAAGGGTTAAGGCAGGTAGAGAAGTCAGGCAGGTTCAGTAACGATATTAGGCACAAGAAAGAACGATCTGTCACACCCAGGAGCACACAAAGTAACACCTATACTTGGGCAGTGACCGTTCTAAAAACATTTAAATAGGCGCAGATTCACGCCACTGAGCTCTCACTGGCATCTGGAGCGTGCAGCGATAACGTCAGCACCACACGCATCCGGAGCCGACATTGCCCCTGACAACTAGCAGGGAAGGAGACGCCGCGCCCCTAGAAACGGCTAGAGCGGTGCAGCGTGACATAAATCAGTTGAAAGTACAACTATAATAATTTTATTAACAATTATAATATCAGTATTTATACAGTGTTAATATGCTTGTAAAAGGCAAAACCAATAAAGGTATACATAAGAAATATGATTCAAACAGTTTCAGCCATTTGACATTTTATTATTCAAGTTAATATGGCTAAATTTGGCTTGAAAGAAACCATTTGTATAAATATACCCTACCTGATTAAACCTGCCAGTCTCCCCTACCTACAGAAATGCTATTTATAAGTAGTTAAAAAATAAATAAATAAATTGATGCACCTCCCAAATATACAAATTCTAACATTACATAAATAGATATTAAAAAAAGAGCTTTTTTTTTTTTTTTTTTTTGCTATTTTTTATTTTAACCGCTAGATGGTTTTGTTGTGCTTTGGGTTGTCACATAGCAATGTCACAACATAAGGCATCTGCTAAACCTCTTGTTCATCCAGAAAATGTAAATATTTTTTTCTGTAAAATGGAACATCTGAGACTTTCCAATCCAGTTAATATAGTAAATGCCATAGACCTGGCTACTCTGACCTTTTTCTTTACAACCTCCTATATGCGTGTCATATGTATACTGTGTCCATCTGTTCACTTATTATCACTCCAGGCTGCCTGGTATAGAAGGAAAATCAGTATTGATTATTACAAAGTGTGATTGCTTTTCTTTGTATGTTGTTAAAACAATATGTTGTGGGTAGTGTGTTTCTGCAAGATCTACATCATGTAACCTGCTCTGTATTTTATATAATAAACGCATAACTCCTTTTTATATTGGTGTTTTTCAGGCCCTACTATTTGCTTCTCTAAAATATTGACAGAGCATATCCATCGTATTAGGAATTTGATTGTTTATACGGCCTTATCTCTCAATTGAAAACGTTATTGAACTGTGGCCAGTCAGCTTACAATCAGAGCTGTCAAGTCCTACTATGAGGCAGTCACATATTATGCGGTTGAGACATCAGTGTGACACATTTGAGGACCTTTCTCCATATCACACTGATACAATGAAAAATCAGTTTGTGCAAATCCCTTCCTATATGATCACACAAGCTTTAAAACTGTGCGCTTTTCATTAGTCCTATCCAACACCTATAGTGGTTATGTTTCATTAAAATGTTGAATAAATAGCTAAAGGGAAAGTCTACTTGAAAATGTTTGTTTAAAAAGATAGATAATCCCTTCATTACCCATTCCCTAGTTTTGCATAAACAACAATGTTCAAGACCTTTTTTAGAGGGTTGACCGCCCGGCTAAAATTTTAGACAATAGTAAGCTGCAATTAGCTAATATAAAAAATATTCTATTTTTTTGCACAAATTATTATTAATTGCATTTTTTAAATTGCATGCAAATAATTTGTGCTTTGGGTAGCATAAATTAATATAATAAAAGAAAATATTACACTGCCCCAACCCAGTTACTTCATAATGTCACCCGGCTGGCAAAATCTCATGTGGAGAACACTGCTGTTATATTAATACACTTTTTACCTCTGTAATTACCTTGTATCTAAGCTTCTGCAGACTGCCCCTTTATCTCAGTTATTTTGACATTGCATATGCATTTTAGTCAATTTGTGTTATCTATATGGCACACATGAACTAGTGCTGTCTAGATGTGAAAAACTGTCAAAATGCACTGAAATAAGAGGCGGCCTTCAAGGGTTTATAAATTGGCATATGAGCTACCTAGGTTTAGCTTTCAACAAAGAATACCAAAATAACAAAGCAACTTTGACAATAGAAATAAATTGGAAAGTTGTTTAAAATTGCATGCCCTATCTGAATTAACGTTTTTTAATTTTGACTTGACTGTCCCTTTTAAGTATTCTTACTAAAACTAAATTTTCTAGATTGTAAAATAATTGTGGTTTTCTAAAATTTTATTTTATCAGCCCACAAATCAAATATTATCTGAGGACATTGACAATCGCAATGTATTTAAATTTTCACTTTGAGGATTTGCAACTTTAGATTTTTATATAGTAGTAGGAATTTATGCAGCTTTAAAACAAAAATAACACATTTTGTTCACACATAAGTGCGTACTTTTTCAAATTCTCATGGATCATTTTATCTTTAAAAATATTTTGAAAATATTTAGAAAAAAATAGATTTAATCACATTAACATGCTTTTGATTAACACAGAAACAAAATCTGTAAATAAATATATACAGTTGTTTAAAAAAAATAAACCATTCTATTTATTCTTATAGATCAGTGTAGCTAGGTTTAGATTCTCTTGGAGAAAGAGGGCATTGATACCACAAAACTGCTTCTGATGTTTTTAGCAGTGGGGGCGTTTCCTTGCTTACCAAGTGGAGGGTGGGGGAGGGCCCTGGGCATATGACAGACCTAAATGTTTTGTATGTTGATATATTCTACGTACAACTAGTGATGCACCGAAATGGAAATTCTGGACTGAAACCAAAAATCCAGGATGCACTTGGCCGAAAAACCAAAAAAATATTTTTTTGTGTGTGCATAAATTAGACTATATAATGAATTAATCTAAATTGAAAAAACTGCAAGCTAATAAAATAACACTTTTATTTAAATTAACACACTAAAATTGGACAAAAAAGATCTTAAAACAATGCTACACAACAATTTTTTACCAAGGAAAAAAAAACAGGCAAAAAAAAAAAACCGAAACCAAAGAAAAATAAAACTGAAAAAAAACCTGATAATGCTATTTTCGGCCAAAATGTTTCTGCATCCATACTTAAAACAATATTAAATATCAATATACTGTATTATTCTGTATTTAGTTCTGTATAACAGAATCAGATTAAACTGTTTTTTTTTTGTTTTGTTTTTTTACCAATTATCCAAATAAAGTATAGTCCTAGAAAACTTATTATATGCAAAACAGTAAGTCAAGTAATGAACTAAAACAGCAGCTCTAGGTTAGCATCAAATTTGAAATATGCTACACAATAATTTTACCGGAAATAACAGGCAAAAAAAAAATGAAATAACCAAAAATGCCATTTTCGGCCAAAACGTTTCTGTGGCCGAAATTTTGGTGCATCCCTATGTACAACCATTAATGATTTGCAGATTTAACATTTTTATTGATAATTTGAAAGAAGTCAAACGGTAATAGATCAATTAAAAAATAATACTTTTTGTTATGTTTACTTCCCACCCTAAGTTTTTCCGGTTTTCTCCCCAGGTCCTTACATTTTAGCCAATATTAAGCTAAAATGAGCCAATATTAAAAATATTCTAAAATTCATGGGGCAACACTAATTTCATGGGGCAACACTAATTTCTGAAATGTCTGCTGCAAAATGTTAAATCAGTATAATATAATTTATATTTTAATAGTTTAAAGGGACAGTCTACACCAGAATTGTTATTGTTTTAAAAGATAGATAATCCCTTTATTACCCATTCCCCAGTTTTGCATAACCAACAC
Source organism: Bombina bombina (assembly GCF_027579735.1). Taxonomy (NCBI): domain Eukaryota; kingdom Metazoa; phylum Chordata; class Amphibia; order Anura; family Bombinatoridae; genus Bombina; species Bombina bombina. Next base: position 417,186,166 of record NC_069502.1, read on the forward strand.
AGTTATAATAATATACTTTTAACCTCTGTGATTATCTTGTATTTAAGCCTCTGCAAACTGCCCCTTTGTTTCAGTTATTTTGACAGACTTTCAGTTTAGCCAATCAGTGCCTGCTCCCAGATAACTTCACGAGCACAGTGTTATCTATATGAAATACGTGAACTAACACCCTCTAGTGGTGAAAAACTGTTAAAATGCATTCTGAAAAGAGGTGGCCTTCAAGGTCTAAGAAATTTAGCATATGAACCTCCTAGGTTAAGCTTTCAACTAAGAATACCAAGAGAACAAAGCAAAATTGGTGATAAAAGTAAATTGGAAAATTGTTTAAAATGACATGTTCTATCTGAATCATGAAAGTTTATTTTGGCCTAGACTGTCCCTTTAAAGCTGGGTGTAATAGTAAATGAAGACAAAAAAAACCAACAAAACATTAAACACTGAGATTATAATATACAATCTTTAATAAGGGAATTGAAAGTTTATGGGTTTTTCAATTCCCTTATTAAAGATTCTATAAAGTGATTGGCACTCCCATGTTTTAGGTTGGTGATCATAGATGTAAAAGTCTGTTCTTATCTCCTGTCTCCTTCTGAGGCTAGTTAGTAATGGTTATAAACAAACTGATAAAGTAACTCACAGGGCATAAAGTCCCTTTTTAAAGGGTTTTTAAACATTTATTAACTTATACAATGTTTCATTATTGAAACAATAGTGTTGTTGTGTGTTTTTGTTATAATATTTGCATCCTTTTGCTGTAAAATACATCAGAAACAGTTGCTTGTTTTCTCTTATGGTAGCTTGGATTAATATTGGTATCTACTTTTCTGTGCACTAGTTTTTTTCTTCCCTTTTCTCCCTTACATTGTCTCACTTGGAATATCACTTTTGCGTCAACAATCCTGATAGGAAAAGCATTATTTGGGGGGAAAAAAATGTGTGTGTATGCATATAAATATATTAGATGGAGATTAAAAAGGAATATGTTTATCTATTTTATAAGTTGTTCATTAACAAAGGTTGATAAGTGCTGAACCACCAGGGAAGAGAAAAGGGCAGGGCTACACCAATCTCTTTAACTGTAGACTTGCAAACATTTCATGCTCAAATGCTATATATGTGAATAGTGTGATTGGTCAGCAAGGATACTTGTGGGGGGGGGGGGCAATGAAAAGAAAAATCCTCAAACAATGTACTTTGACAAAATAAAGTTGCAAAATTCTCTGATATGAAAGCTATTAATGACCAATTTGGTATAAACACCTATTTCCTGCCAGGTATACACCCAGATCAGTTGCCTTTTGAGTATGGTGCGTCTACAGCAATAGCTCTATTTCTATTATAACATCTCCCTAACATTATTTCATGCAGTAATTTTTTAAAAAATATTTAATTACTAATCTTTCAAATGTATTATAGAAAATAGTTGCCAGAATTGTCCTTTTATAGATAAATACATGAAAGGGCTGAAAGGTAAAGCCTATGATAAACTTCACCTGGACTAATTCTATATCCCAAAGTAAAACACCATTGTAGCCTGACCACTGGCTCATTGTCTGCTAAACATATACAATTTTTATCTATAGTCATGTTGCTTAGAATGGTCTATAGAACATTATTTGTGACCAGTCAGATCAGCTCCTAGATCAACACTTACAAAACAAGAAATGACTCAAAATTGGTCTAAGAAAACCATAATACTAGCTTTGGCAAAAGCATTGTTAAGAAATTTCACATTGCCCAGAGTTGGTAATGATCATTTGTATGCCTTATTTAGGGGATAAAATGACTACAGTTTTTAACCATAAACAATCAACCAAAATCCTTGATCCATAATATAAAACTCTGCTTTATAGGCTGGGTGGGAATGGAATGGTCTATAACAGGTATAACTGTATCTGTCCAGCTTTGTCTGTATATTACCTTAACTGCATTCAAAAAAATGCTTAAAGGGCCACTAAAGTCAAAATGTATTCAAAGTTTCTTGATTCAGATAAAGCATGCAATTTAGTAATATAAAAAAAAAATATACATTCAATATTAACGGCAGATAAGAGCCATAGGCCCAGCAAGTCTGCCCGATATTACCTAAAAGTATAAACTTATCTAGTTTGTAGGATAGCCTTATGCTTGTCCCAGGCATTTTTAAAGTCCCCCACAGTGTTTGTCATTACTACCTCTTGAGGAAGTTTATTCCATAAATCAAATACTCATTCTGTAAAGAAGTGCTTCCTCAAATTACTCTGGAATCTACTTCCCTTCAGCTTGAGATCATGACCCCTTGTTCTTAAATTTTCCATTTTATGTAAAATACCCACAGCCCCAGTTTTACTAAGCCCTTTAACGTACCTGAAAGTTGCTATAATATCACCTCTTTCACGTATCTCCTCTAAGCTATACATATTTAGGTAATTGAGTCTATCCTGGTAAGTTTATTTTTTTATTTTTTAGACCTTGTGCCATTTTGGTAGCCCTCCTTTGCACAGATTCAGGTTTGTTAATGGCCTCCAGAACTGCACACAATACTCAAGATGAGGCCTAACTAATGATCTATAAAGTGGCATAAAAACCTTACTATTTCTGCTGCAAATACCTCTACCAATACATCCAAGAATTTTGCTAGCCTTACTCGCTGCATTACTACATTGTTTACTAAGTTTTAAATAATCTGAAATAATATTTCCCAAGTCCTGTTCCTCATTTGTAACAGTCAGTAAAGTGTCATTAAGTCTGTAATTAACATTTGGATTTTTCTTCCCTAAATGCATTATTTTACACTTTGCTGTGTTAAACTTTAGATCCCAGTCATTTGTCCAAACCTCCAATTGTTGTACATTACTTGTCATTTTGTCTACCCCTTCCAGAGCATCTACTCTGTTACAAATTTTTGTATCATCTGCAAACAGACATTCTTTCCCCTGTAGCCCTTTCCTGATATCACAGATAAATATGTTGAACAAAACAGGCCCCAGAACTGAGCCCTGAGAAACACCACTAGTAACAGCCCCCTCTGCTGAATGAACTCCATTTACTAAGACACTTTGTTTTCTGTTCTTAAGCCACCATTCCACCCAGTTCACAATTTTTGAGTCTAAACCAAGGAGATACAGTTTGTGAATTAGTTTGTTGTGTAGGACGGTGTCAAATGCTTTGCTGAAATCTAGATATGCTACATCAACTGCTCCACCCTTGTCTAATTTTTTTGTTACATAATCAAATGTTCCTTTAACATCTAAATGCAAGCCATCTCTCCTAAATAACCTAGTATCTGGCCATTATAGCTGTGTTTGGCAAGATACTTGGTTATTTTGGAGAGATGGCTTGCATTTGGATTTTAAAAGAACAGAGTATCTGGAAGAGGAGTTCAAATGCTTTATTAGAAATCATTTAAACTAATAAAGGGGGTAGCATTAATATATCCACCTGCCCCTCACAGCATGGCAAAACTGTTAGTCCAAGTAACAATATTAGAAATTCTAGTAGAAAAATTCTCTGTGCCATGAGCACAAATGCTTGCAGCTTAGGAAATAAATTACCTGAACTCATTTCAATAATAACTAGTGACAACTTTGGACTTGGTAGAAAAAAAATAAAATAAAAAATAAAATATATATATATATGTGTGTGTGTGTGCCATTGACCCCAGGAACTACGATATCCGCCCGCTTTCATGTGAACGCCAGTGTATGCGCTATTCCTCACTGGGGGGATTGCTACGACGAAAAGAAAGTGGGTTCCCCTGTTGTAGCAAGTAAAAAAAAAAAAAAAAAGTGATAGGTGACTGTCTGTAGTGGCTTATAATAATATAACAATGTGTTGGTTGTGAAAAGCTGGGAAGTAGGTAGTAAAGGCGTTGTCTAGCTTTTTAAACAATAACAATTTTAGTGTTTACTGTCCCTTTAAAACCTGTAGAGATATGTTTTACTCACTTCACAATACCCTTATCCTTTCCATGTTCTGATTATTCATTTTAGAATCTATTATACTGCTTAGAAACCTCCTTTTATTTCAATACCTGACATAAATATTAATCTACAAATATAACGTTTTGCTTCCCTTTTTCCACTACATTTGTTCATATAAATACAATTTTGCATTTCACTTGCTAAGCCCAACACTAACAGCGGAAGAGGTGTTTCTGTGTTATTTGGTGAGTACTTTAGCTGAATACAGCTAATCCTTGTAAATGGAACCTATTATCTTTTGTCATCCTTTATAACATCCATAATTATGATATTGTATGGTATGAGAGTGATGAGCCTGCATGTATGATAGATAGAAGTGATGCAGCAGGCATAGTATGGATACACTCTACAGCTACAAGATACATCTGTCCTAATAACCACTTTAATGTGACATTGTAGAAACAGGGCTACATTGATCTTATGTTACCTTCCAGAAATTGCATCCTGTGTCATGTTAGTGTATATAGTAATTCATGTTTTCTGCCTGATATTTAAAATCTAAACGCACAACTCACTTAGAGAGATGAGATGACCTGAGGTTAGCAGTGATGGATAGAACTAGATCTTTGGGTTAACCCGATGGGGTCATATTGCTCAGAATATTGGTGCAATTGTTATTCTAGGCAGACTGAATTATCTTTATTAAAGTTACAGTTCAATTTAAGTAATGTGAATAGCAGTCAAATGAAATTCTGTTTTATTAGCTGTATTTAACTTTGTATTGTTCTTGTTTTTAATTTGAGAATGCACTTCAGATTAATATGTATTGTCTTTTAGGAATAGTGAAGTCTTTGTAAAGCCATATGCAATGTGCCTGTAGAAAATTGAAAATGTTGCTGTATGTAGTGATTGTTAGGACAGAAAAATACCATGGTTAACAATAATATATACATTTTTTTTTTACAAACTTTGCTGTATAAATTGATTTACCAAAGTTACCTTTAGTGTCCTCCTTGGAGTATATGCAGAAGCTGATTTTGTGCAGTTATGGTATTTATTTATTGTAAACCACCGTTTTTATATTAAAGTTTGTTTAAAATATGTTGGTGCTAAATAACACCAGCATGGTATTAGTTTTTATGTCAATTTAAGTATCTGCATATTGTGACAAAGGTAGAAGAATATGCCTAGTGTGTTAAGACCATTTTTCTTTTCTGTTAACATTTACTTAATTTTCTGATTGGCAGAAATTGATTAAACTTGCAACAGGCAAACGGTGGGAGGGAGTTCTGCAAGGCACAATGTACAGCAAGCAAATAATTGGAAATCTGAAATTAGTCAGAAACTAAGCTTATTAATTTACCTCTGGCAAGTGGTTTTGTAACCTTAAACGTTGCATGCAGTAGCAGATGGACCCCATACAGGAAGAAGTAAAAAAAAGCTGTATGTGGGCTGGCTTGTTGAGTTATTAATGTAAGTTTGTTTCTGTGCTTAAAATGATATGCATGTTCTCATGCTTCCTAATTTACAGTTTAAATGCTGTTGATTTGTAACCATAAAAACTGTACTTTCTTTTGCATGATGTACCGAGTCCACGGATTCATCCTAACTTGTGGGATATTGTCCTTCCTGACAGGAAGTAGCAAAGAGAGCACCACAGCAGAGCTGTCTATATAGATCCCCCCTTAACTCCACCCCCCAGTCATTCTCTTTGCTGGCTCTAAGCAGGAAGAGTAAAGAGAAGAGGTGTTAAACTGTTAGTTTTAGTTTTTCTTCAATCAAGTGTTTGTTATTTTTAAATGGTACCGGTGTTGTACTATTTACTCTCAGGCAGGACATAGATGAAGATTTCTGCCTGGAGGATGATGATCTTAGCATTTGTAACTAAGGTCCACTGCTGTTCCCACATGAGCTTAGGAGTACAGGAAAACTTCATTGTGAGGAACGGTTTCTTGCTATACAGCAATGAGGTATGTTCAGTCATTTTTTCTGCAGAGACTGTGTTAACTCAGATAGAGGTCTCAAGGATAATCCAATGGGTAGAGGCTCACTCTTGCCATCTGTCAGCAATCTATATCCCAGGTGTAGAGAACTGGGCGGCAGATTTTCTAAGTCGTCAGACTTTAGATCCGGGGGAGTAGGAACTCCATCCGGAGTTGTTGCTCAGCTGGTTTGGCTATGGGGCACACCAGAGTTGGGTCTGATGGCGTCTCGTCAGAACGCCAAACTTCCTCGTTACGGCTCCAGGTCAAGGGATCCTCAGGCTGTACTGATAGATGTTCTAGCAGTACCCTGGTCGTTCAACCTGGCTTATGTGTTTCCACCTTTCCCTCTCCTTCCATGTCTGATTGCCAGAATCAAACAGGAGAGATCATCAGTGATTTTGATAGCACCTGCATGGCCACGCAGGACTTGGTATGCAGATCTTGTGGGCATGTCATCCCTTCCACCATGGTCTCTGCCATTGAGACAGATTCAAGGTCCATTCAAGCATCCAAATCTCATTTCTGTGCAACTGACTACTTGGAGATTGAACGCTTGATTCTATCAAAGCGGGGTTTATCTGAGTCAGTCAAAAATACCTTGATTCAGGCTCGAAAGTTACCAGGAAAATTTATCATAAGATATGGCGTAAATATCTTTTTTGGTGCGAATCCAAAGGCTTCTCCTGGAGTAAAATCAGGATTCCTAGGATTTTGTCTTTTCTCCAAGAGGGATTGAAGAAAGGATTATCGGCTAGTTCCTGCTCTGTCTATTTTGTTGCACAAGCGTCTGGCAGATGTTCCAGACGTTCGGGCTTTTTGTCAGACTTTAGTTAGAATTAAGCCTGTGTTTAAACCTATTGCTCCGCCATGGAGTCTAAATTTAGTTCGAAGAGTTTCTGAACTATCTGCATTACAAAATGACTCTCCTTATCTTGTGTTCCATGCTGATAAGGTGGTTTTGCGTACCAAGCCAAGCGTACCTTAAATTGTTACTAACAGGAATATCAATCAAGAAATTGTTGTTCCTTCTCTGTGTCCTAATCCTTCTTGTAAGAAGGAATGTCTGTTGCACAACTTGGACGTGGTTCGTGCTTTGAAATTTTATTTGCAGACAACCAATGATTTTCGTCAAACATCTTCTTTGTTGTCTATTTTGGAAAGCGTAGGGGTCAAAAGGCTACGGCAACTTCTCTTTCCTTTTGGCTGAAAAGCATCATCCGTTTGGTTTATGAGACTGCTGGACAGCAGCCTCCTGAAAGGATTACAGCTCATTCTACTAGAGCGGTGGCTTCCACATGGGCTTTTAAAAATGATGCTTCTGTTGAACAGATTTGTAAGGCTGCGACATGGTCGTCGCTTCATACCTTTTCAAAATTTTATAAATGTAATACTTTTGTTTCTTCGGAGGCTATTTTTGGGAGACAGGTTTTGCAAGCATTGGTGCCTTCTGTTTAGGTTCCTGTCTTGTCCCTCCCTTCATCCGTGTCCTAAAGCTTTGGTATTGGTATCCCACAAGTTAGGATGAATCCGTGGACTCGGTACATCATGCAAAAGAAAACAAAATTTATGCTTACCTGATAAATTTCTTTCTTTTGCGATGTACCGAGTCCACGGCCCGCCCTGTCTATTCAAGACAGATAGTAGTATTTTTTTTTTTTAATGTAAACTTCAGTCACCTCTGCACCTTTATAGTTTCTCCTTTTCTTCCTTGGCCTTCGGTCGAATGACTGGGAGGTGGAGTTAAGGGGGGAGCTATATAGACAGCTCTGCTGTGGTGCTCTCTTTGCTACTTCCTGTCAGGAAGGACAATATTCCACAAGTTAGGATGAATCCATGGACTCGGTACATCGCAAAAGAAAGAAATTTATCAGGTAAGCATAAATTTTGTTTTTGCTGAAGTTGTCTTCCTTTTGAGAGTGCTTCAGTGAAATTACTCCTTACTATTGGCACAAGTGAGCTTGCTGCCAGTTTCAGTCTGATACAAGAGTAATTGACATTAACACACACATAGAGGACAGGAGAAAGTATTTTAGGCAACAGTGCTTTCATAGCTTTCAAATAAGAAAAGTAAACTGTCAAAATGGTGTAGGTAGGGGCTACAGGCTGCCCCAAATCCAACATGTTTAAGGTTTTGTCACTGGACATGTGCACTGTCAAAAAAATATATTTTAGGACAGACTATCATAAAAAAAATCTTCTGTTGTTTTAAGGGGTTGTTTGTAATTTGTTTGTAAGTTAAAAGAAAAAATCTATTCATCCCCTTATGAGGAATCTCTTTAGGGCAAGAGAGAACCAGTGCTACAGCTACAAAGAAGCAGCAGCACAAACATTTTATTTTGATTTTTAAGGGGTCAGGTTTGATCAAGAACAAAATTAAGTTTTCATGCTTATTGGCCGACACAGGAATTGATCAACTGACAAGGAAACTGCTAAATTGTTATTGGATAGTATAAATTTGAAATTTTGAAGCCTTTCCCATCGTTAACATTTTTTTTTTCAACCACACAGATTAATCAACTAATCAAATTTAGTTTTTGCATACTTTAGTTTTTTCAACTAAAGGGGTTGATCGATTCTAAAAATGAATCCACATATCTATTTGCTCTACACTTTGGGCCAGATTATGAGTGGAGCACTAATTAACACTTTTGCTAGAGCGTTATATGGGCTATAACTTAGAATAAGCTTTTTACGTTCGAGTTGCATTTGTATTATGAGTTGAAGGTTAACTGTTTTCGCTCATGCGCTAACCTGATGAGCGCAAAAAAGAACTTAGAATACCACGTGCACATTGACTTATTTCAATTAAGAAAATAAAGTGGAAAAAATACCTAACCCACTCACGCTAACCCGATCACATTTTCTTATTTGTACATGTGTACATATGTGTTTGTGTGTATTTAAATGTATATACATGCATGCATACATACATGCATATTTAGACATGTATATGTATGTATCTCTGTGTTAAAGCCCTTTGCTTGCCTGCCTTTTCTTATAACACCTGAGACCTCCTATCTTTGAGCCCTTATAACTTGTGAGCAATATTATTATTTTTTTATTAGATTGTGTTATGAAGTGTACTTTGTAATTTGTTTTTGTGAGACATTTTAGTTTCACGAAAGCGTTAACCAGTACTCTGAAGTTGCGTAATCATTCTAGTGGAAATTGCGATTGCGCTCAAGTGATCACGTTTACGTTCAACTCTTAATACGAGCGATAAGCCTGACGAGCGTAAACACTCACAATAAATGTCCGTATTATCCAGATTTCTTACGTTACCCGTTATGTATGTATGTATGTAAAAAATCTAATTATTTTTATTTTATTTTTTACTTTTGAGAGAAAAAAAATTGTCTCCTCCATCACATTTGCTACTGGTTTTAAGACCTGATCTCTCCTTACCTTTTTTGCTATTTCTGTGCTCTCATAAAAGCATAGGCTTTGGTCTTTCATATAAGTTTCTCAGACAACGAAAATAATTTATAAAGAACAGAAAACAATTACACAAATGTATCTGCCAAGGAATACTGTCTTGGTTACATTCTATTGTAATTTAGCTTTCTAACTTGGCTAGAGAAAACTATAAATCCGTTTTGCAAGAAAAAGATTTATTTGCAAGCTTTTAGGACACAAGTTGGACTATTCGGTGAAAGAACCCTAATAAGATGATGCCTACATACGTCATTAATGTTTGTTTGTTTTTCATTAGTACCTCTAAGTAACAATTGTAGGGTTGCATTTTGACACAAGTCTGGATTAATGCATTATAAAAATAACTCAATAACTATGCCATGAACAAGCCCTAAACTGGGGATAAACCTTGTGCCTTTTTCTTTTCTATTTACTGAAATAAGATTAATAAACAAAACAAGGGACTCTTGTACTTTTTATTATCCGAATTACAACATACAGATGGTACAAGCTTTTAGCAATTATGCTTTTTATTATGAAGTTTCTAAATCAATGGACAATTAGGTGGACCGTACTCTGGGCATTTCAACAGTTGAAAAAATGATGTAAGAAACAGTGTTGAAGTCTTAGCATTGTAATAACCATTATGTGTATGAAAGAGATTAGTTTAAAGTTGTTGGAAAAAAAGAAAGTGGAAAAATAAAACATTGTTATGTGGCAAAATAAATAATTTATTAAATTTTAATATGTTTGTACAGACAACAATTTTTTTTTTTGTTGTTTTTTTTTTTTGTTGTTTTTTTTTTTGTTTTTTAACTTTGGCATCAGAAGGGTTAGTTGTGCAGAAGATGCCGCCTATCTGATCTTGGGTATTGTTCTGATGTCAGATGTTTGTTTCCATAACAACTAGCAAGCATTTTAAGTGTTTTGCTGCTGGGATTCCTAACATTTTTTAACACCGGTTGCCTGCTGTTGGGATAAAATGCGGCGTAGGTGATCTGTGTGTATGCAGTCATAGAAATCCAGTTGATGACCATTCATTTTACATGCAGATTTGTATCTATTAAAAAGAATTTGTTCAAAGTGAAATTTTCAAGAGCTCCCTTCTATTGTCCTGGCATTAGGATTTAGCATGTGAAATCTTGTCTGAAATGTAGCAGCTGTTCTTGCTCCATGGCTGGGAAGCTCAGCTGAACTTTCAGTTATATTCCATTGTCCTCATTTCACCCATCTACTCTCTAATTTATGATAATCGTGCTATTTTATTAATGCAAAGCCACTTAAATAATTTCTGAAAGAAATGAATTGTAGACTGCATAAATGTTAATCTTAATTCTGCCCCTTTTTAAGTAAAGCAGTTGGTAATTACTTAATATTGTGTAACCTCTAGAATTTTGAAATAAGAGCATTTTTATATATATATATATATATATATATATATATATATATATATATATATATAATAGATAATACAAATTTGTTAACATAGCAAGTCAAAATAATGATCGAGCTTGACACCCCCTATTTGTCATTTTCAGACCTAAGTTATTCCCATCAAAACACCCAAAAAAACTCCCTAAGACCTGCAAATAACAGATGAAGTCTGCCCATAGCATGTTTTTGTTAAAACCACAAATTCAAGATGAAACTTGTGCAAACGATTCTTGAACAATATAATTAATTCTCCTTTACACTAGCGCTGCAGTTCAAGCTCCCACATCTTATAATATGGCCATGGTATATAAGTACCTGTATGTAGGTAGGGCAAACTGTCATATTCCAGATTTGTTTGCAAAACAAATGCTAAATATGGTCTCAATAAGCCACATTCAGCTATTTTCATTGGTGGTTATGTCATTGTGAAAGAGCAACACATAAAGATCTGTGCAAATATATGTATCCAGAGAGGTATAAGCACTCACAGTAACACCCTTTGTAAAAATCCAGTTTGCCCGGGGTGCTTTTAAAGGTATAGCATATTCATCCAGAAGTAAAAAGCACTCACCGGGTCTTTGTGCAAACAAACAAGTTTAATGTGACGTTTCGGGGTTACACCCAGTCTTCAGACAACTTTTTACAGACAGAATACATTACTCACCCTTTATAGCCGTGACCCACTCCCAAATGTGTCCTTGCTGATGGCGTACCGGAAGTCAGACAGCCGCGCTGTGAACCACCGCATCATCGGTTGTCATTGCGACCAGGACGCCCATCGGCAGTCTAGGTGGAGCTAAAAACAACACTGCATAAATGTAATGACAAGAGGGTATGTAAGACCAAAAATTCACACAATTATGGCAGTATTACAAGGAGCATCTGTGTTGTTTCTTGCTGTTCTTTTAAATTGGGAGATAGGTAGTGCACGTTTAAGAGCAGGGGAGTGACAGCTATGTTCATGCAACAGAGAGTTGCGATCCGTATCCTTCGTGTACAAGGTTGTTAATAAGCGTCCCCCTCTCTTGAAAATTCTCAAATCAAGAAAATCCACACTGGTGGTGTTATATACCATCTTAAATTTAATTTCTGGATGGGCATTATTCACACTCAAAAACCAGTTTAATAGATCCTCCTCTGTACCATTCCACAGCAAGAAGAGGTCATCTATATATCTCCTATAACAAGTGACTCTTGTATCCTGAAAGAGTGACGTACCCACTGTTTCGAATTCAGCCATAAATAGATTGGCGTATGTGGGGGCTACGTTTGACCCCATGGCCGTTCCTGCAATTTGCAGGAAGAATTCTCTCTCGAATCGAAAATAGTTCATTTCCAAGCAGGCGGACAGAAGTTCCTGTATCACTTCAATAGGAGGACCCACATATGGATATTTCGCCAGTTGCCTGCAAGTGGCCATAATGCCCTCGTTATGTGGTATAATCGTATATATGCTGGTCACATCCATAGTGACCAGCAGTGTGCTTTCTTGGACATCCATGATTGTATTGAGAATCCTAATCATTGAGCTGGAGTCCAAAAGAAAGGAATTCATATTCCTAACCAGTGGTTGGAGTATGGTGTTGAGGTAAATGGCAATAGGCTGGAGCAAGGAGCCTATAGCTGACACTATAGGCCTCCCAGGAGGGGACGTCATACTTTTATGCATCTTGGGTAGTGTGTATATCACTGGTACCCTAGGATGTTGAACTGTCATAAATCCTAGTTCATTCTTGTCTATGCAATTAGCCATATGCATATTGTTTAACATGGTGTCCAGTTTTTTCTTATATATATCAGTCGGATTACCTCTAAGTTTTTTATAGGTCTCCTGATCCATCAATTGTCGCATCACCTCAGTTTTGTAGTCAGTGTAGTTCTGGATGACAATTGCACCCCCTTTGTCCGCCTCCCTCAGGACAATCGCATTCTTTTCTTGCAAACTGAGTAATGCTCCCCTTTCATTCCTGGTGAGATTATGCCTGAACTGCCCTCTGCGTTGGTATGGGTTGGATGTTTTGTGTTGTACCATTCTCGTGAAAGTTTTGATAGATGGATTATAACTTATAGGGTCAAAATCGCTCTTCCCTTTCAGTGTCTTCTTGGGTTGATCCTGAAATTCACTGAAATATTCTTTCAATCTCAGATTCCTAGAGAATTTTTGAATGTCAGTGAATAGATCAAACTCATCACATTTAGCTGTAGGAATAAACGACAAGCCCTTGTTTAAAACCTTCTTTTCATAATCACTCAGATTAACTACTAGGTCCTCCTGGATCGTCCTCTCCTGGGGGGTCTGGGTGGCAGGTCGAAACCCCCCCCCGCCTGGTGTGGCTCCTCGTCCTTCCCCGTTTTTTGATCTTGTTGTCATCCCCCCTCTGTATCCCATTTGTGTTGGTGTGGGGGTAGAGGATACTGGGTTTCCATCTGAGTCGGAGCTGTTCCCTGAACTATCCACGGTCTCAAAGGGTTTCTTCCTGTAGAATCTGACGCCAAAAAGTTGTGTGAAGACGGGGTGTAAGGGGCTTAAGTCACTGCGCTCCCAGCATTTTTATTACAGCTTCTTTGTGCAGTTTTATATTCTTGAGAATGCTATTCAGGCCACATTCCTTATATTTTCCATTTCAGAAGTGATGAACACATATTTACATATTCTTCTAACTGGGGGAAAACACTCTCTCACTTTGGTTTATTCTTGACTCCAGTCTAAGGTGTGGCTTTGGGTTCTCCATCGATAGTATCTTATGGAGGCTGCCATGTTCCTGTGAGGTCATACAGAGACTGTCGTGGGTGCTTATTCTGAGTGCTGCCTTAGGTGCGTACAAACTTTGCAATCTAGCCTCAACGTGTGTCTTCAGGCAGAGTTAGGGAGCTCCAGGTACTACTGTTTATAGAGAGCTTTCCCCACAAAGACATTTAATGTAAGTCACTGCTGTAAGGGTCTTTCTTCTGCTTGTTTTATTATATATGGCACTATTGGGACTCCATCCCAATAATTTTGGATTAACTTTACATCTTTTGTTGCACTTCTGGAATTATAACTATGGGTATTTGATTTCATTGCCCTTCCTTGGTGACCTCCATGGTTGTTGACCTTTTTGGTAATACAAGTTATATAAAGTATGTAATGGACAAATTTAAAATGGAATCTTTATACACAAGAGAGGAACCATTGGATGATACTTTGGAACAAAATAGAACATGTCAGCCCATAACATTAACTGGGTTATGTATAGAGGATATCAGGAACAAATTGGATAATATTAAGGTAAATAAAACTCCAGGCCCAGATGGAATACACCCAAAGGGGGGTTAAGGGAACTTAGCACTGTTATAGACAAACCTCTACTCTTAATTTTTCAAGACTCATTATCCTCAGGCATGGTACCCAAGGATTAGTGTAAAGCTGATGTGGTGCCACTCTGCAAAAAGGGAAGTAGGGATGATCCAGGAAGCTATAGACCAGTTAGTCTGACATCAATAGTGGGGAAGATATCTGAAAGGATTATAAGGGATTATATTGATCATATTCGTGTAAACAAGATTGAGTTCTAATCAGCATGGTTTTATGAGAAATAGATCATGTTAAACTAATCTAATTAAATTCTATGAGGAAGTAAGTAAAAATATAGATAAAGGGGAATTAGTTAATGTGATATACTTAGATTTTGCAAAGGCGTTTGATACAGTGTCAAATGAGAGATTGATCAGTCATATGCAAAAGTTTACACACCCCTGACAATTTCCATGATTTTCATTTATACATAATTGAGTGTTTGTATCAGCAATTTCATTTTGATCTATCAAATAACTGAAGGACACAGTAATATTTCAGTACTGAAATGATGTTTATTGGATTAATAGAAAATGTGCAATATGCATCAAAACTAAATTAGACAGGTGCATACATTTGGGCACTCTGGTCATGTTGTTGATTTGAATACCTGTAACTACCTAGCACTGATTAATTGGAACACAGAATTGGTTTGGTGAGCCCATTAAGCCTTGTACTTCATAGACAGGTGCATTCAATCATGAGAAAAGGTTTTTAAGGTGGCCAATTGCAAGCCTTTTCTGCACACTTCCACAAACAGAGTCGCTTGAGATATGCAAACGCACATTTGGAGAAGCCAGCTTCATTTTGGAAGAAGGTGCTGTGGACTGATGAAACAAAGATTGAGTTATTTGGTCATAACAAGGGGCGTTCTGCATGGCGGCAAAAGAGCACAGAGTTCCAAGACAAACACTTGCTACCCACAGTAAAATTTGGTGGATGTTCAATCATGCTGTGGGGCTGTGTGGCAAGTGCCGGTACTGGGAATCTTGTTAAAGTTGAGGGTTGCATGGATTCCACCCAATATCAGCAGATACTTGAGAATGTTGAGGAATCAGTCACAAAGTTGAAGTTACACCGGGGCTGGATATTTCAACAAGACAACGACCCAAAAGACTGCTCAAAATCTTCTCTGGCATTTATGCAGAGGAACAAGTACAATGTTCTGGAATGGCTATCCCAGTTCCCAGACCAGAATATCATTGAAAATCTGTGGGGTGATTTAAAGCGGGCTGTCCATGCTCGGCAACCATCAAACCTAACTGAACTGGAGATGTTTTGCAAGGAGGAATGGTCCAAAATACCTTCATCCAGAATCCAGACACTTATTACAGGCTATAGGAAGCGTCTCTAGAGGCTGTTATTTCTGCTAAAGGAGGCTCTACTAAATATTGATGCAATTGGGGTGCCCAAATTTATACACCTGTCTTATTTCGTTTTGATGCATATTGCACATTTTCTGTTAATCCAATAAACCTCATTTCACTACTGAAATATTACTGTGTCTTTCAGATATTTGATAGATCAAAATGAAATTGCTGATCCAAACGCCCAATTATTTATATATGGAAATTGTCAGGGGTACCTAAACTTTTGCATACGACTGTATGTGTCTGTGTGTATATGTGTATGTGTGTGTATGTATATGTATATGTATATATATATATATATATATATATATATATATATATATATATATATATATTCAAGCAAAATATCAAAGTGGGAAGCAATTGCTAAATTATAGAGCTCTGTAAATAGTATAACACAAATGTTATAACTTATCGCTTCAAAGTTAAGTTCAACTAATGGTGCAGACCATTTAAAATATATATCAAGAAAGATGTAAGGAAGAAATAGAAATATATAAATAATTCCAAAAAGACAGGGACTTCAGCACTCATTTCAAAATAATACTGCTCCAATGTACAAGTGAACAAAATGACACTTTATTGACATATGCGCTCAAACATCGTGTCACACTGTATCCCCCAGGTTAGGAGAAATGCAATTAAGGTAATACCAGATATACTATAGGCTTGTTACTTGATCACTATAAATAATAAACATTGTATATAGCAAAAATACAATTAAACCTGACCGGTCAGTGTGAACCCCAGTACCAAAAAGTACATTTAAATAAATTAGTATGTAATTAGCGAAGTATATTTAGGGTAACCACTCCCAACTGCACACAGAACCTTCACTAGCCATTGTGGAGGTATGTCCTGGGCAATTCTACATCTTACAAGAAAGGCTAGGCCAGCC
Organism: Bombina bombina; assembly: GCF_027579735.1. Taxonomy (NCBI): domain Eukaryota; kingdom Metazoa; phylum Chordata; class Amphibia; order Anura; family Bombinatoridae; genus Bombina; species Bombina bombina. The sequence goes on from NC_069502.1 coordinate 417,202,503, forward strand.
TATTCTTGAAAAAGACTACATGTATAGCACTCACAGGGTTACATGACCATGATAATATCCAAAATATCATGGATATTATCATGAGCATGTAACCCTGTGAGTGCTATACTTGTAGTCTTTTTCAAGAATAGGTGTTGTGTATATAGCCTGTAAGGCATCTCCAAGTATAGCGAACAGCTGTTGGCATCGGCACTTAGAGCGTTGACACATACAGTTCGTGCTTGGTGTATTCATATGCAAAGTGTTTCCACTGGTGCGTAACAACATTAACATACTGCACCTTCCAAGACTGCACCTTCCAAGACTGCTATAGCTGTCTGGCATCTAATCTTGCATTCTTACATTTTAAATAAAGATACCAAGAGACTGAAGATAATTTGATAATAGGAGTAAATTAGAAAGTTTCTTAAAATTGCATGCTCTATCTGAATCACGAAATAATTTTTTTGGGTTCAGTGTCCCTTTTAAGTGTCTATTTAAACTTGGAAATGTTGTAACGGTAGTAACATACACAGACACACTCTTACACTGAAACACACACTCGCACATAAGGATTCACATATAGACACTCTAGCAGACATGCAAAGAAACACACTCGGACACAGACACCCAAACAGACTCTCAGCACTTGTTTACATTGACCTGACGAGTAATGAGGTAAACTACAGTTTTGTAAAAAAAAAAAAAAGGAGATTTAGAAAACAAAATATGGAGTACTGATTATCTTTTTGTACAGGAAGGAAGGCGGGCCATCTGTCTGCCCAGGAACATTGGCGGAGGTTGTCCGCACTTGACACACACGGAGTGGTCCAGTTCAGTCTCATGAAGATTTGGTAACCTTTTACACTTGATTATCTCTGGCTCTTTTTCTCCAGTGGGGACAAGATGAGTATCGGCTATACCTATTGTTTTCCAGTGACTTTTCCTGGACTTTCCTTATAGACACTGTTCTATATATGCTGCATTACACATTATTCAGCATTCAAATTGTGGGACTCAATGGAAGCTATTTTAGCCTGAGTTACCACGCTGGATAACAGCTATTACCAATTGAACTCTTGTCACTACTTTGTTCTAAGTTTGGAACTTTCACTAAGTTATAATAGCTGATCCTGCTTGCCTTATTCATTTGCTAACTGTTCTTTTCTATGATATATATATATATATATATATATATATATGTATATATATATATATATATATATATATATATATATATATATATATATATATATATACAGACAGACACAGATATATTTATACGTGTGTGTATGTATGTATATATAATATTTTTTTTTTTTTTTCAAAAGTGTCACCGGTGCTCAAACGTTTCTTTAAGAATTTTTTTGGAGAAAACAATTTTTGTTAAAGAAAATTTGTGTGGGTGTAATCGTGCTGCTTGAAACTAATACAATGTACCCTTTACACTGTTGTACATAATTATAAAAGCAAAACAATTAGTGTGAACACAGCGCACTGATTAGATACCACTCTGTTTTGCAAGAGTGGAAGACAAATCATTAACCAAAAGTTAATATTATGTTCAAAGTGTCCTATAAACTGATATTTATAAATGCAAAAAAAAAACAAGTCTCTTCACGGTTAATATCAGGTAGAGAGGGTGGCCTTCTTACCAGATGTTACCTCAATCATATGAGGTAATGTATGTGCTTCAATCT